>NW_024541814.1:0-12592 GCF_016758755.1 Suillus discolor
AAGGTAGCTGGAAAATTCTAAAGTCTGGAAATGGCTAACGGTTTAACGATAGCTTTCTTAAGTCTCCACTCGGGCGGAAGTTCAGCAGGGTGTTTGTAGACGAATTCCACGACATCATGAACTGTCATCCAGGCCGTGTTGTTCCATGGAAAAATCTCGCGCAGCATTTTGGAAAGACGCTCATCAGGATCGTTCTTATGACAGGGACGGGACCACCGCACCGTGTCGCAAATTTCATCAAACCATTCGGCCTGCATCCTGGCCTCGTCACCGAAGTACGATCAGATACAAACCGTCCAGAGATCGGGATGCATGTCATACGTATTCAGCCTATCGCAGCCATGCAGTCTCTGGGACACCTCGTCTCCGCTTTATGCAAACGACTTACTGAGGAGGAACGTATTCTGGTGTTCTGCGGCTCCCAGGGCGACGCACAAGCATTCGCATTGAAGGCCAAATGTGCAGTTTATCATAGCGATCTATGGGAGACTGGAAATAGCAGAGAATCTAACCTTTCTCGATGGGATTCAGGCGAAACAAAGGTGATGGCATGCACCACAGCATTTGCCCAGGGTATGGACAGGCCTCATGTCCGATATGTGGTGATTTTCAAGCCTTCGTACGGCCTTCTCGTCAACAACCAGATGCTCGGTCGTGCGGGAAGAGATGGAAAGGAGTCACACGTATTTTTCCTTACGGAACGACGTGGGAAGACATACAGAGGACCATCGACTGACCAATGTATGGGAGAGCTGGACGATCTAGTCCACGGTACGGAATGTCGGCGCTTCACCAACATGATCTGCATGGATGGCCCCCACCTCGCTGTGCTGTGCACGGACGACCCTCCAGGTATCCTGTGCGATGTCTGTGATCCAAACAGCGTGATCCAGCGACTCTCCATTGAGGCAATAGCAAATCCATTCAGGCCACCCGAGGCATCTGAGCATGCAGTCACCCCAGTTGTTGCAACTGGATTTGTGCCAGCGTCGTCGCTGCTTTCGATGAATATGCTTGTGAGTGCTTAAATACACCCATAATCCTATTGTATGTTTATATTCAAATGGCATAGTCCCACACGCTCACCCCACAGCCTTCCCAGTCGAGCGATGCTTTGTACGACGCGGGTGCATTAGAGCTCACTAATATTCTAAGCCAGGGAGGACGGGTCGTCCTCACCACCAAAACCCGCGGCGCGCGGCGCGCCACCTGAGGGATCGCATTTTCGGACGGCGCGCCCACCAAGGAACACGTTCCCGCCGCAGTCGGGACCATGACTCAGCTTCGACCCGACCGTGGGAAATTACCTTATATAGGGAGCGAAACCCTTTCCGACGGACCTCTTCTCTGCGATCGCGACCGTCGTCTCGAGACCTTCCCACGACCTCGTCTCGTCGAGCTACGGCCGAAACGGTCTAAGCCTAAGCCGCGGCGCGCCACCAAGGCCATGGCGCGCCACCCTAAGTCCATGGCGCGCCACCCTAAGTCCATGGCGCGCCAGCCAGAATGACATGGCGCGCCGACCTAAGGCAATGGCGCGCCAGCCAAAATGACATGGCGGGCCGCTGGACCATGCGACGGGGCGCCAGCCTAGGGGGGTGGGAAAATATTGCCCAAAATGGTAAAAATGAAAAACATAGAGAAAGATGGTGGGATCCTGGGGGTACGAAGGAAAAGTGTGTGGTGCGAGATTTGAGCGAGCTACGGAAGAAATGAGGGAAAAACATGGACGGTTTTGAGGGAAGATGATGAGTCAAGAACGAAGGTCAGGATATAGAAAGACAGAGGCGAAGGGGAAGGAAAAGTCAAGATGGAGGCGAAAAGAGAGTGGGTGGATCAAGGGAAAGGAAAAGGAAAAGGTGAAATGACGAGTGAAAGTCGAGTTGCAGGGGGCAAGGGCGAGGGAGAGGACGATCAAGGAAGGAAAAGTCAAGGGAAAGTCAAGAGAGAAGGGGAAAGAGAGGGGTGGATGAAGAGGTGAAATGAGGAGTGAAGAGATGAGTCAAAGGGGACAGGGTAAGAAAGGTGGATGAAGGAAGGAAAAGTCAAGGGAATGGTTGAGGGAGGGATGGAAGAAAGAGTTTGAGGGAGAAAGGAGGGAAAGGAGATGATATGAGAAAGGAATGGAAAGGAAAGAGGAAAGTGAAAGCCAAGAGGGTTTGCGAGAGTCAAGGGGAAAGTTGTAGCAAAAGTCAAAGTCAAAGTGAAAGGGAAGGAAAAAGTTGTAGTGGGAAGTCGAGTGATGGGAGAGGGAATAGAGAGAAAAATGAAAGTGTGAAGGAAAGGAATATAAGAGGAAGAAGAAAGAAAAGATAGAGAAAGAGGAGTCGGAGGGAGGAAAAGTGAGGGAGTAGAAATATGACATAAGTGAAAATGGAGTCAAGTGTGAAGAGGGAAGTGAAAATGGGTGAGGAAATAGACAGACTAATCAAAGTGTTGAGGAAAGGAGATGGGAAAAGGAGTTGGAGGGAGGAAAAGTGAGAGAGGAGAAAAGTGCGAATGGAGTCAAGTGGAAGAAGGGAGAACAGAATGAGCCGGCGAGAGTTAGGGTTGGAGCTAACGTAGATAACCCCGTTAGCACGTAGATAACCCCGTTAGCACGTAGATAACCCCGTTAGCACGTAGATAACCCCGTTAGCACGTAGATAACCCCGTTAGCACGTAGATAACCCCGTTAGCACGTAGATAACCCCGTTAGCACGTAGATAACCCCGTTAGCACGTAGATAACCCTATAGGGTGGACACCTAAGTGGATGGTCCATCCGCAGCCCAGATTTTCGTGTCCTCATAATACATGATTTATGCCACCAAAAAGCAAAACTGAGTATTGCATCATATTTTTACCCCTCTTAGCCTGAACTATCAACTCTCACTTTTCGGATTACTAAGCAGCACTTATCAGAATTTCCTTTTGAAGATTTACTGTTTTCGCAGGTTCAAATTCAACATAGCTCAGTGATATATGTAAAATTTACCACATTGAGTATCTCAGAAAATCTATTTATATACATATTATGTAATCACAAAATGACATTGGATACAACTTCCATATTAGGCCAGTGCGGATCATTTACCAAATCATGTACATTCAAAAAAATCTCAGTTTAATGAAATAGGGGGTTAGTATGTTGCCAAAAGATGGGTTATGTCAGGAACACATATATCAATTCTGTATGAAAAGAAGTCGAGGCCTTTACATCATCAAAGCTATGCTCTCCCTTGAAAAACTGCAATTTTACAGGAAAGATCAACTTTACAGTGAATAGCCACTTGATATGTTGAAGGAAAACTTTGACAAAAGATGAAATATGTTTGTGCAGCATATATATATGACATATGATCACCCCATTGGATACTTTTGACTTTTGAATACCTTTCCACCATGAAAAACACCGGATTTGCCTATAAATACACTAAATATTAGAGTACATGCAAATTTGCCACTTGATATGTTGAAGGAGAACTTTGACACAAGATGAAATATGTTTGTGCAGCATATATATATGACATATGATCCCCCCATTGGATACCTTTGACTTTTGAATACCTTTCCACCATCAAAATTTCCAGATTTGCCTATAAATATACTAAATATTAGAGTAAAAGCAAGATTGCCAGTTGATATATTGAAGGAAGCCTTCGACAAAAGATGAAATATGTTTATCCTGCATATATCTATAACATATGATCACCCCATTGGATACTTTTGACTTTTGAATACCTTTCCACCATGAAAAACACCGGATTTGCCTATAAATACACCAAATATTAGAGTACATGCAAATTTGCCACTTGATATGTTGAAGGAGAACTTTGACACAAGATGAAATATGTTTGTGCAGCATATATATATGACATATGATCCCCCCATTGGATACCTTTGACTTTTGAATACCTTTCCACCATCAAAATTTCCAGATTTGCCTATAAATATACTAAATATTAGAGTAAAAGCAAGATTGCCAGTTGATATATTGAAGGAAGCCTTCGACAAAAGATGAAATATGTTTATCCTGCATATATCTATAACATATGATCACCCCATTGGATACTTTTAACTTTTGAATACCTTTCCACCATGAAACACACCGGATTTGCCTATAAATACACCAAATATTAGAGTAAAAGCAAAATTGCCAGTTGATATATTGAAGGAAGCCTTCAACAAAAGATGAAATATGTTCATCCTGCATATATCTATAACATATGATCACCCCATTGGATACTTTTAACTTTTAGATACCCTTCTGCCATGGAAAACCCTAATTTCACCTATAGAGTAACTGAAAAGTTGATTGAATGCAATATTACCTGTTAGAAAGCCTTTAACATATCTAAAAATTTGTCCAATGAGTGGATATCTGTCACCCCCTTTATCATATACTATCTTTGTCTTAGTGAGAACCTTCTCACAATACCTTGGTTAGTGGCTCGGTTAGCAATGGTTAGGTTTGATGAATCACAATCTGGTTAGTTAGTTAGTTAGTTAGTTATCTCGTTAGAGCCTTGGTTAGGATCAGTAATACAGATTCCAAACAAGGCAGCGACTAACACTAAAGTCAATCAAACAAGATTGACAGGATCAATCTATGATTCTTTTGAACGTTGTATGGTGAGTATGTAGTGGCAGTTATGAGACCTGAGTCTCTTCAACATCATGTTGGTGTCGTGATATAAAAGGGGTGTTGCACATGATTTGCAATATCGTAAGCAGAATAGTAAGTGTCTAGCTTACACCCTCTCATTCTCCAAAGAATCTTCCATGTCGTCCATCCATCTTTCCGTATCCATCGTCCCTTTTGTTTGTTCTTGAAGCTGTGAGTCTTGAGTGATTTCTTCTTCTTCCTCGTCTGTGTCCATATGGTGCTGATCTTCTTCGGCAGTACTCACGTTCATTCTTGCATTGTACTCTTGCAGTACACTTGTGCCTTCAATTACTTGTCACACGACTCATATGTCATTCTCTGTGCTGTATCCCCACCATTGTACAAGATATTGATGTCTGTGATCATTTCCAACCCACTCCAGGTCATGTTTCAAGGTGTCACCCTTGGGGCGGCCATTTGTGCTGTTCCCATTTCAGACAAATATTCTCAGACCAAACCACAGTGCCACGTAATTGGGAACTGGCCTGGTGGGGGATCAATTGGTCTGAAAGTGTGGAAGGGTGTAAGCTCGCTGCCTACCTGAGTTGCCATAATCAGCATAAATACTGTCTGTAATAAACAAAGTGCGCTTTGTTTATCACTGCCTTTTTGGCATAACAGTTAAGGGACCACAGTCTTGACCCCTTACATACCTTACGGGTACAACCCATATTGTACTGTATGACATATGGCTTGCTCAAAACCCTTGATGGTATGGCATGGGTCACTTTACAGGTATATGGACAGCTATATGGACATATGGGATATCAAAAAAACCTGGTTGTTTGGATGAGAAACTCCTACAGTTGTTAGCATGAAGGCACCTCAACCCTAATGATAATGATGACAATACAAGCAGATTGGCTCACTCAGTCAGTAGCAGGCGCAGGAGCATTGACACTTTCATCATGTGTCGACATTTTACACCAGAATGAGGCCCGTTAAGCCCATGACAAGAATCGCTGACCAACCACACGCTATGACAGATGCAATCCTTCAAATGAAATGTGTCCACTCACTCCTCTAGCAAGCCTGTAGTGAAGTCCATTCCTTCTTTTCCATCCTCTGTCACATTGAAACACTGTTTGTCCCATATAATGGTACATATAGCCATAGGGAACTGCACGGGTAAACCCCCAGGTATCGGAGGTCATACCCGCACCTGTACCCGCACCCTTGTAGGGTTTACCTGTGGGTATTGTATACAAATAAGAAATTTATTAGATAGTGAAACAATGAAAAAACACATCTACATCACCAAGTATGAGTGCAAATGAGCACAAAGAATGTGAATGATGAACGAGTGCGAACAAGCATGGACGAGCACAGACGAATGAGCGCAAATGAACAAGCATGAACATGCATGGATGAATGAACACAAACAAATGAGTGCGAACAAGCATGGATGAACAATGAGCATGAATGAATGAGTACAAACAAGCATGGACAAAGGCAAGTCAAAATCAGAAATGAGTCCAGGTGAGTCCAGGTGAGTTCAAAGGAGTGGAAGGAGGGACAAGATGGGACGAATGAGAGGGTGTGAGTGGTGGTATGCACAAGAGTAATCATAAGTTACTAAAAATGATCAGTTAGGATGATGAAGTAGCATAAAAACACGCACCTTGGCAGCCCTAATACCACCAACTCCCGTACCCGTGCAGTTCCCTATACTGTAGAGATACGACACTAGGTTCGTCACGTGCAGCCCATGACGATGTCACGCTTAGTCTTACAGGTTCGAATGTCCAGGTGACCTGTGACCTTACCCAAATAGATTCGCCTGCGGATCTTAGTGCTTCGCCGCTCGCAACGCCGTTTGCAACCATCTGACATGCTGCTTCGTGATTCAAGCAACTTGCTTCAGTCTGTCATGGATTCGCCTCGCATAGCGCTGACTGGTAACGAGTGGAATTGGAGACTCTGTGGTCTTAAAGCCTGCCAGGTGAGTCTACTACCGGAGCCGAATCCCCCTTCGACGATGCTAGCGAGCATGACCTCGATGCCAGTGACGTGCCAATGGATGCACTCCTTGATCATATGGCTTCCGGGGGTGAACACGTCCGTTCTGACTGCCGTATCGATGCAGATGGCGGACTTCTGTGTTCAAACCACTCCGAAGTCTATGATGTGGGTGACATTACTGCCAAAGATGTGGAGAGTGGCTCGAATAGTGTTCTGAAGGTTGATTACGGGCGTGGAAAGCGTAGACGCATCGCAAATTCGATGTATGATGATTTCTGGTCCCATTAGCGCATAACCTATGTTTTTTTCCCATATGTCACAAATTAGCTTCGTCCCACCAAAAATTCATGTGACAGTCACACCAAATAGATTCGATTCGTTAAGGGCTGTGACCTGTGACGAACCTAGTGTCGTATCTCTACAGTACAGCCGTAAAGTTACAGTTTTGTACAGTATTCGAATGACTGTACACCATACCCATCAATGAGACCTCTAAAGCCCCAATGGTTAGGGTACAGCACCCATATTACATCACCGTACATAACCATAATACTGCCTACCGTGGCCAGCCCTAGTCACCTGTCACTGCTGTATAGTTGATGTTATTACATCATGGTGTTATTTGCCCTAATTACATCATATCTACCGCTAAGAAGTTCCCTAGCTTATCTAATTTTAGAATGCTGTCATGTTGTTTGGGCATTTAATTATTCAATGGTACCGTCGCCAGCTTATCCATTTTTGGAACTTGTTGTGCGGCTATTAGTGTTTGGCCATGTTGTTGATCCCTATAAACAAACGCTGTTTGGTATCTTACGTAATTTTCCTCTCTTAACCTTCAACCACTACCATCTCCAGGTATTGGTACCTTCTTTCTACATGGCTCGAGCGCGTACGCTTGTGTCATTGTCTCTTTCCGCATCCGCTTCGACGTTGTCAACCACGTCTTTCTATATGGCTCGGGCGCGTACGCTCATGTCATTGTCTTTTTTCGCATCCGCTTCGACGTTGTCCACCCACGTTCACGTTTGTCCAAAACGTCTTATATGGCCCGAGCGCGTACGCTTGGTTCATTGTCTTTTTATGCATTCGCTTTGATGTTGTCGACACAGGCTCACGTTTATCGACAATGTTTTTCTACCACCTCGAAGTTCATCGCGCTGCCAGTGCGTTTTACCTTTCCGTTGTTTGCGTTCCGCACATCACTAACGTTGCCGTCATTCCTCAAATCAGTAGTCGTCATTGTTTGTTTCCTCCCACTCATTTAGTCATTCCTATCATTAACTCTTATTTCCAGCGACACCTTCCATGATTATTCGTCCATCCCTCGCTAAACCCTTTCCGTCAAGGTTGAATACCATATACTCGTGAGTTTTGTCTTTCCAACATCCGCTCTACAGGTGATATTGTGCTAACAGTGCTTTCAATCGCTACGCAGTGCGCTATATACACGGCTGGCCGCATCATGGAACGTCATTTCTTTCGGCAGCTTCGCGACTACCAGATGCTTGAGATCGTTCCATCCCTCTAGCTCCTCGCACCTTCTCTCGCTTCGCGCGCTCACAACGTCCTTCCTGTCATTGGCGACGATGCACGCACGTGTACCAGCGTATCCTGTCGCAGTCCGTTAACCAGATCGCCGTCATCCTGCTATTATACTCCCTTGCCATCCCCAATGACACCGTGGTTCACACGCTCGTCTTCAATGCGTTCGTTTTCACTCACGTCAACTCGTGAAGGCTGGATCGGAGGCTCAACTGGCTATCATCTTCATCGGTCAGTCAAGCTATGACATATCTGGACTACTCTCACAGCTGCTTTACAGATATTGCTGTGTCCATTAGGGGGCCATCCGCCTGCTGCTCAACGCACTCTTTGAACGCCTCTTCGTACCTCACGCTGTGAATTCTCCTATCGAGCTCTACAACTCGGTGCAACACCGGTGATGGTAAAACTCTGTACGCAAACTGGAGTTCATCCCTTTCGCTGGATCTTCATACCCACCCGTTCACACTCCGATCAAACTCAAACGCCTCCTCTACGCATATTTATGGCAGCTGGGCCCTATGCGCCTTCGCATCATGATGTGCACTCTCACCTTCGATATATTTCTTTTCCGTGTCACTTGTCCTTTCATTGAACTCCTGCCATCTCTACTTTCCCGCCGTTCAACGCTGTCCCCGTCTCGCAGCCGCGCGTATCGTTTCCGATCCAGCCTGTTCACGCTGTGTTTCTTGACGCCGATACGCTATGATTACCTCTATGACCACTTCATTCGCCACAGAGGTCTTTTCACACAGGTTTTACCTCGTTCAATCTTCGTTCATCGTGCTCGTCACTCTCTTATGTCTTTGTGAGGGTGTGCCATGGACTGTTCAATTGTCTCGTTGAGAGGGTGCGTTATTTATGCATTTTTATACCTCAGCGGTTCCTTCATCCACGCTGAGCCATGGTTCTTGTTTGTTTTTACGCCGTCTCTTACTCACAGTATTTCGTCCTTAGACCTGCCGCAATCACGCGGTACTCTATCGGACCTTGCTCGCTACCATGCCTCAAAGCCCTTCGGTACCCTCCGAAGGCAGGCTCCAGATATTCCACAATCGCTCCTCAACAGCGTTCACTGCGCTGTGTCTATCTCATCAGCTCGAATGATATTTCGAGGTTGGGTATGAGTATTCCGCGATCAGTGACGCTCGTCAGCCTCGTCCGTTTGAAAATTACATTTGCGATACCACCCCGGTTGTCAATTGGTTGGTCAACTAACTTGGCACGTTGATCTCCGATGCTAATGTCCTTCTCGCCAGTCACAACACAATTGCAGCCACCCGATTCACATATCCAAGTTGACTGGTACCTTAACGTGGCGTTGGTATGTTACCTTTTTTCCATTAGACCCGCGCTAAGCTACTATTTGTAGTCTCCGCACGGCTTGCCGTGGCCCAGGGAACTGTGGTCCATGAATTATCTCATTCATGGCAATCATGGGTTACAGCTCCGTTGGCTATATGAACAGGGTGGTGATTTTCATGCAGACCCATTCTCAGTGCGTGGTATTGCCGTTCGTTTGTGCTGATTTAGGCGTTAGATCTCTTGACACCGATACCCGAATCAACGTCAGGGCGCGACTCTTCTGTTACGCTCCAAATGGCGCTTTCATCAACGCAGCGGCCGAGGTCTTAGTAACCGGTCGCCTCTGCATCCTCTATGGTTACCTTGATTTTTCGCAATTATTTCACGCTGCTGTTGTGTCGTTTCACTTGTCTCTTTTGGCGTTACTGTCGCTATACATACCATCTCTATCACTCATGACGTGTATTTACTAATCTTGTGGGAGGAACTTGTCATCCCTAGTTCAAATGCAGCTGACCTTTAGCTTTCAACCGTTTTCACATCAACTAACGGAACGCACCTTTTGTAACAAGTTCTACCGTACGCAGGGAACCTTCCAGTCTAACCTGCACGCCCGCTGTAGTTTGGCAGCTGCATGGAGCGCTCGTCAATCATTCTATTATTATTGAATGCGCTATCGTATGCGATGCACAGTGCCTTCCTGTCATTAGGCAAGTCTCAAATGTTTGTGCGCAATGACTGGCTCACTTTGTCCGTTTTTCAGATTGAGCTTCACGTAGTGCGGTTTTCGTTTTAGCGCAAGCCTTGAGGTCTCATTTAGTGGTAGGATCAAAGTCCATGGTGTGAGCCAAGGTTGCGTCTATCGTACATCATTTTACATTAGAACAAGCGTTCCGAACACCTTCGGACGTTTCCTATCATCAATTACAGTAATAGATGCTTGTATACTACGTTCGCCGTCGTCATTCTCTATTGGAAACAGCGCCCTAATGTCTCGGCGACATCGCACTCTCGAAGGTGCCGTGCCTTCCGAAAGCGTTTTCCCAGAGTAGCATTTTGGATACCTACTACGCTGTGCAAAGAGGCTGATGGAACACGAAATGGACAAAACTTAGCATACACATTTGGTGGTTGCACATTGGTTCCGCGCGATCAAACGTTCAGCGCTTATATATGGGCCCTAAGTCTTTGGACACTTATGCATACTAACTAACCAACGTGTTTGCGAGGTTTACTTTGATTCCGGACGTTTGATTGGATTCGGAGGACGTTTTTGTTTCATTCGTAGTTGAGCTATCGAAGAACCTAGTTACCTGAGCTTATGTGAGCGTAGATGAAATATAAAATATAAAATATCAAAAGTTCGGGCTAGCTTACATAATCTACAACGCTCGTCCCTATGAGGCAACCGCTTCTCTCACTTACGTAATACTTTCTCTCTTGCTTCTCTACTTCCAACATCCCCAAGCGTTAATGCTTGGGCGTTCTCGGTCAGCGCGAACGCTTTTCCTACCGTCCTTCACTGTTAACGCATAGTGCGTCGTTCCTTCAACATCAACAAGCGCGAACGTTTGCTGGTGATCCCGGCCTCCTGGCCTGAAGGCAGCCTCCCAAAGGTGTTATCCTCCCCCGGTTCGTGGTCAAGAAATCTACGTGAGATTTCGGCTGCGCTTTGCCCTTCACGATCTACGTGAGATTGGTTGGGGACCGCCATTGGAACAAACTGTTGGGTTTTGCTGCTGAAACGCTGCGGTTAGCTGGGATGTGCCCTTATGCAAGGGTCAAAGCGCAACGCCTGGGTTAGACTTAAGCTTCACCAGGTGACGTTTTGCAGTAGCCAACAGCAATTGACATTAATCGCTTTATTTAGCAGCGCGCATGATGTCAAGATCTTGACCCGATTTGGCTTGTCTTTCAAGGGCCTCCGGAATGTCAGTAGAACATCATCATTAGGTTATATATGGCAACCGTTACCGTTACATATGTTTGACCAAATACAAATCCGTACTTGGTCACTTCGAAGAGCAGTAGTAGTCCCGAGCATCCATGTAACTTCGTACGAAGGCAAAAACATTTGCACTGCGTGCCTTACGCTGGCATATTTAACCAGCGCTTTGGGCTGAAATATCGCCCATAGCTCTTTTTCACCTGCCATGTAAGTCGCGCTGATATCACATAATATCTGGCCTCACTGAAAGCCTCTCAGGCCTCGCTGTACAACCGTCGGGTGCACGTACTTCGCTAAGGACCCGCGACTTCTCAACAAACATGTCCGCGCTGCACATACAGAGTTTGCATTCGTCGGTGAGTATCTCAATTCATCCGACCTCTTAAGACTAATTGCGCAAAGGCGGTCTTAAATTGCGTAGGCACAGCGACGGTTCTTTCCATTGCCCTGCGTGCAACAAGTCATCGCCCGATCCCCTTACCCTCAGCACGCATCATAAGCGGGAACATCTCCCTGCTGACGATCCACCTCTCAACCTCGACCAGGCAGATCTGAACGACGATGGCCTCGAAGGGGGAGGCAGCCCCAACCATGAGGAGGAAGGCAGCCGCCCGGCAAACCAGAGTCGGAGCCCCCATCCCACCCCTCCAATCCGTGACGAACTTCCCTCTCCCGCCACCTCCAGGAAGCGTAGGAGATCCAAAAATCACGCTTCCAATCAGGTTCCTCGAGGAGTAGTTTCAGTTCCCTCCGATACGGTATGTCAGAGTCATAACGTTTAAGACAACCCTGACGTTGATATCCATATGTTAGGCTGAGCCTACGGCAATTCCTACCTTATCCCCCGCTGATTCCCGCACTGCCATCGCTGCCCTCCACGGTATCAGTTTCATCGTCGACCCAACGTACAAACTTGCAATATGCATCGACTGTGAGATCGCAGTCCCTGCCAAGCACGTTCGCGGCCATGCTGTAGGGCAGCATTCATTCAAAGCCCCTCCCCAGGATGAGCTCGACGCCAATCTGGCCTCTTTAGGATGCGTCGATAAGTTCGTTCGACCCTTGGAAACCATTGCCCCCATCGTCGGCCTCAAGCTGCTCAAGGGTTTGATGTGTACGGTTGATGGGTGCAAGCACTTAACGGCGGCAACGCGTACGATGGCAGAGCACTTTCAGCTCCATCAC
>NW_024541815.1:0-12592 GCF_016758755.1 Suillus discolor
CCTGTGAGCGAATGCAAATGGCGCAGAGGGGGGAACATGACTTTGGAAGATTGTAGGAGAAACTCACTTGTGAGTTCATCTGAACGGAATTTGCATCACCATTCGGCTGAGCTCGATAGTTGTTCTGCATTTGAGTCCACATACGACTGTGTTCGGGGTTAGGGAGCCCGGGGACCATCTGAGGGTCTTGTTGTTGCTGCTGTTGCTGTTGCTGTGTTGCTGCTGTTGAGACTGCTGTTGCATATGCTGCTGGGAGATAAAGTTTTGCAAGGAATTCATTTGGTACTGGGGCATGCGATCGGCCATAATGCAAGGTCGTAGCCTTGCACCAAGATGGGTAATACAAGTTAATGAGTTCTACGACGGTGACAGCGAGCAGGTCGTGTTCTGTAATGTCGTTGGCGTTAGCACCTACGACAAGGGCACTGTTTAACGCAGTGGACGCTGCTTGGGATAGCGTGCAGCTGGGGAGATGCTGGCAGTCACAGTGGGAAGCAGACGGCGCTTCACACCATGAAGCGAATGCTCGGTTGGCCTGTGCTCAGCTCGTGGCCGTCGGACTTTCAATCTTTATTATTTTTTATCATTCAAATTCGTATTTCAATTGCCACATTCTCTAAAAATATTGATTTCCTAGCCTTATTTTCTCCAGTCCTTCTCCGCTTCCCATCCGCGAGATCCCTCCTGGTAATGTTGCTAGCGATGGGAGAAATTATTTCGATGATTAATTTCATTAATTCATTATTTAATTCCACTCCGCGAGAACTGGCTTTAATCGGTTTTTGCCGTGCCTCCGGTATGTTATCTCCACGTACTCGGGCCACGCCGTTGAGCTCGAGCCTTGCTTCCAGCTCAACATGTGTGGAATAAATGCACATCATGAAACCTCAAGGCATGTATATTACAGGCGACCTCATATATACTTCGGAAACTTGCGAGGACAAACCGATTTCCTTGTACCACATTTGGTCAATTCTGTAAAATCAGGAACAGAAATGCTTGACCCTTTGTGGTCTGCTGTTAATTAATCATCATGGCTGTTTTTTCTTTCCACGCACGGATTCTTGTCGAGAGCAGACTGTCTCGTTTATTGTAACTCCACAAGTTCCTTTCGGTTTGGGAATTGCTTAAAATTTGGATATCGGGCTACTTATCAAATGTGTTGTTAGTCTTGCGTTTTGTTTTCGGTCGGATTGGCCTAACAAGTTGGTACGGTGCCATCGAGCCGCCAGGGCCTTGGCTTTGTCCAGGCTATACATTGCAACGTCTCGAGCTTGACCATTTCGGGGCATCACCCGACAACTAAGGAGGACGCTCCCGGCGTTTACTCTAAATGCCTGGATAATCGTCAAGTTCCGAAATAACCTGTTATTTCAGTGCCTGCAATGAGGCTTTCAGCTGGCCTGGCGCCCGAAGTTTTGCCACACGAGTGCTTGGGGGTATCCCGTGGAAAAGGAGTTCCGATTGCCGAATACAGTATATTTGCGTCTGAAGACTGGATGCGAAGCTGAGGCATAGGTAGCACGTCTGTGATAATCTTGACTTCAGGGTCTCTGTCGCTCTATGGAAAAATGAAGGGGCGAAAAGCTATGTTCCTGTCATGCCGTCTCAGGGAGTATTACAACACAGGGGTATTACTCCCTGCTAGTCGTGTTCCAACCATTTCCCAGCATAAACTTCATGCAACTGCGTATAGTGCACATGAATTCATTACCTTCCTAAATTTAAAGCTGCCAACAACACAGTTCGGTGCGGTCAATCATCTGTATATGTAGATCTGGCATCATGATCTTTATGATCAACTCCGTTCCACTGTTCTTGCGAAAAAAATAGCATAGCAGGGCCAATGCATGCCTTGTCAGGCAACGGGGGAACATGGGCAGCGAAGGTTTGCGAGTCCGTGTCCCTGAAACCGTGGTGATATGAAACATCGATACAACGCCGGTCCATCCCAAGTGGCTATGTCATGACATTTGTCGAAGCGTTTCAAAATATTGGGCCTCATATGATATCTAGACACGCTGGTAAGCAGATAACACATGTATACATATTACTTGTACAGTCCAGATACAGTCTAAACATGGAACTACAGATATGATTAGCTGATGGCATAGGGAGAAAACGGTAGGAATACCAATACACGCAGCGAAACTGCGCATCATCATGCTATAGGAAGTCGATACGTCTACTACTACCACCTTGTTGTATGGGCTCTTCAGATGCCTTGATAATAATCGCTGGGCCTGCTTCTAGAATAACATCGTCTTCGTCTTCAGAGTACACATCGGTCTCTTCGTCGGAAAGCTCAACCAATGGTGTTGATCTTGTTTTTTTGACTCGAGCTCTTGGACCAGCTGCCAGGATATGATCCTCAGTCTCTTCAGAAAAATCTTCTTCCAACCCTCCTTGCTCTACGTCGGCTACGGAAGCAATCTCGCGCTTGAAATAGTAGCGTAAACCCACCGGTATGAGAACGCCCACTACCACTGCGGATAATAGGAAGAAGTTGCGCCACGAAATGAGATGGAAATCAGCAGCAGACGTCATCTCATCTAGACCGCCTCCAATCGTCGTATGTATGACAGTTACGCCGAAGATACCCAGCCATGTGCTGATCCAGAAGGGGACAATACCAATGCCAACATGGGGACAGATTACGTTGACAACCCAGTGCGGAGGGAGGGGGGCAATGCGGAGGACAATTAAAAAGGACATGGTGTTGTCTTTTTGTGCGCGTATCTTGTCCGACCACTTATCTAGACGGGCTTTCCACTTGGGTACGGTGAGAAGCGCAGGACCAAACGCAGCACTGATGAAGTAGCACAAAGTTGCACCAGTAGCAACACATGTACAAGCAAGTGGGAGCGCGCGCGGCACACCCCATACTGCTCCACCAAGTATAGATAGATACATCGACCCAGGAAGAGAAAACGCTTGTAGGCTAAGGAAAATGTGAGATTGTCTACTTCATAGAGAGAGCAGACCTCACAATAAATATGTTATGGCATAACATATTACGATGCGGAACGGGTAGATGTCACGGTATTTTTTCAAAATGACATTGAGAGCCTGTAGTTGAACAAATGATTCGGTATGCGGAGTGACGGCCGGTCGGCTCTACTATTCGATAAGATGTGCCAAGCAAGAAGGAAGTTCGAAGGACATACTCGTCAAGGGTGGGAAGAGTCAACCACAGAGTTCCACCTAGGAGAATCGTACTGAGTATAAACACAGCTGCCATCCTTATGGCTGCCTTGAGTAATAATCTTGGGGAGGATGTATGGGATGCCTGCAAATGTGCAGGAGTGGCTCCATAAAGTGAGCCAGTTTCAGATTCTGGTGCAAGGAGGGGAGCTCTATCGTCTGCAAACTCCATAATTTCAGGATCATCGGGATGGACGGTAGTAAGAGTGTAGGCTGATGCATTTTGGTGGTGCATGGCTCCGAGCAGTGAAGGTGAGGGCATGGTTCCCGACGATGAGAGCACGCTAAGAAATTATATAGATTATATTAGAAATATGACATACATGACTTGGCTAAGTACGTGGGAATATTATGGCATTTTCCACAAAGCACGGAGGATGATTAGCCAAGTACTTAGCGCGCTGAGCTCGTGCTGAACAACGAACGACAGGTGTCCACAGGCCCTGCTCATCGTCCAGCACAGCGTGCAAGATGACTCACATCCTGCCTCCGCACACTGACCTCAATCTTGTACCATCGTCTCTTCATTCAGCCCTTCATATGGACCCAAACCAACAGCAACAGCAGCTTCAACAGCCTAATCAGCCTCATCAGCAACAGGCGCCGACAACCTCCAAGAAGAGAGGACGAAAGGCGGACACAAATTCCGATGAAGCTGGCTCACCGTCCGAACCAAGACGGCTCAGACGCTCCCATGAGGCTTGCGCACGATGCAGGAGCAAGAAAATTAAGGCAAGTCCCGTCGGTAGACACCGACCGCAAATCTCCGTCCGCCAGTTCAGCTTCTCTTCTGACACAACGATGAATTATACAGTGCGACTCGAAACATCCTAAATGTACAGCGTGCGCGACTGCCGGTGTCCCTTGCCAGCAGGAGGATAGACATAGACAGACCCTCACTCTTAGAGGTCACACCGAGTTCATCGAGCGCCAGATCGCTCAATGCGATGCTCTCTTGAAACGCCATATTTCTGATTTCAGTATGGCAAATCTTGATGAGATATGTCGGAGGGAGGGCATCGAGGTCGACGGTCATCCCGCCCCTGAATTTGCTCAATCGAACCCACAGTTCCCACAGCAACCAAGTGGCCCTCCTCCTGGAGCGATTTACGGGCCTCCTTTCGTTCACCCCGCATACCCTTACGGTGTGCCTATGCCGCATGGGTACCCATCACATATGCCGATGCCAGGACCCCCTGGCGCTTACGGACCTATTCATCCTGGGTTTCCCCCTCCCCCTCCTCCACAACATATGCAGGCCCCGCCCCAGGTGCAACAACAGCCTCAACCACAGCCACAACAGCCACATACAGTCCCGCCTCCAGTTGTAGCTGCTACGACCAGTGTTGAAGTCAAAGGTCAAGATCCGCAGTCTTTGGATATGTCAACTACGAGGGTCGGTCTTTTTTTGTGCGACGTTCGTGCCCTCATCGTTCATCTTGCTGACAGGCACTAGCCAAGAGCTTCGGCGTTCACCCTCTCATCGTAAACGACAGTCACCTGGGTTCAGGTGACAAGGAAGATCTTGCAGTTGGCTCAAATGGCTTATCATCGGGGCGTGATCGTGGCATCACGGAACAATCGATGCCCCGTGATCTCACAAAATGGATTTCTGTTTCTGTAGCAACCAGCAATGCTGGTAGCTCTTCTACGGTATCCACCTCTACAATAACATTATGGATGCCTAAGGATCGCTCGTTGACGAACAAGATCGTTGACGTTTACTTCAACCACCTCAACATCCACCGCCCTGTCTTCTTTCGGTCAGACTTTGAGCGCAAGTTAAATGCGCTTTACGACGGGGACAGTGTACAACATGATCCAGGCTTTATTTGTAGCATGTACCTCATTCTGGCACTTGGAACGTTGAGCGAGTTGAATCACCAAGGGAGTATCGCTGATAAGGACAAAAAGACGCCCAGCGATAGTCCGATTAATACCAAGAAGCTGCTCCCTGCTATATGGCCTGAGCACGATGAATTTTTCGAGCGTGCGCTGGCCGTCAAGCCTCACCTACGTGTCACGATCTCCAGTCTTCAGGCACTGCTTCTCTTACATTGGTATCTGTACACCGAGGTATGTCCATTCTAACTTTCCATCACGGGTTTTAATGCTGCCATCAATTATCAGCGACAAGGCCGCTCCCTTTGGCGCTTGGTCGGAAGTCTTGTTCGCCTTTCAATCGAACTTGGTCTGCACCATGATCCCACGGCGCAACCCAACACCTTCACAGATGAAGAGTGTCAACTACGCATCCGGCTTTGGGGTACTGTCATGGTGCATGACCGAGGCACTTCTATTCTTCTCGGACGTCCACTTGCCATCGCTCCCTATGACTCCAACACGCCTCGCCCGACACACGGACTCAAGGGCCAGAATGTTGATTTCTCTGAACACTTCCTTCTTTCTCACCCCATCGCCGAGATACAGGCGGATATCATTAACTCCCTCTATGCTCCTTCACGGCAGAGTGCTGATACCATCATGAGGCACGCATCGAGGATCATCAAGAGCATGCTCGAGTTCAGGAGACAACTCCCCGATAGCTACAAGTGGTACTTCGGAGGAACTGAAGACTGGCCTTTGGAGAGGCGACAGAAGCTAGTCCAGGACATTACAGAAGATCAAGGACTGACGTTACTCAAATTTGGTATAGCGAGGATCTTACTTCTTCGTGCCCTGTTCAGTCTTAAGGAACTCGACTACAACCACCGTTCGAAGGCACTTGTCGATGGTATGTTTTCAGCATGTGTCATTTGCCTTTTTTTTTTGATGATTTACTCACATATTAAAGCTATCGTCACGTCACATAACATTATCATCATCCACAATCAGCTCATTTGTTTCCCCGACATTGCCTTTTTCGTTTCTCCCATCCCTCTCCATATCGCGGCAATGGTCATCCTCTACGGTCACATGTCTCACTGCGAGCGCCTCTCACGCCAGGTGATGATCGAAGACGTTTGGATGGCACTTGACATGCTTCCACGCTTCCGTTGGCGTTGGGAACGAAAGGACTTGAATGGCGGGCATCCTCTTATCTCTAAGCTCGCTGAGAAAGTTCTCAACGTCAACCTCCGCACAGTTGGACCTACCAAAGATCCTGTCTTACTGTCTGAGCTCGATTGGGAGACAGATTCACCTGGGATGCTCTCATCACCAGCGTTGAGTGGTCAACAGCAATTGCGTGTGCATCCGGGGACTCCCACGATGTCACACCCACCTTATTCAAATGGCGGTGTCGGGCCCGGTGTTTATGGTCCGCTTCCGCGTGGTGTCACTGTAAGCACGAACCCTGTTAAAGGGCTTCAAGGATCGTGGGTAACAGTACTACGCAGGACAAACTCGCAGAGGTACCCCTGGGCTATTTTACCCATTTTATCCTGAGAATCCGATGAGCGCTACCCCCGGTACCGTTTCTGCCCTCATAGTGACGCCGGAGCTACCGGTGGAGACGCTGGTCAGGACCCACAGGGTTACAGCCACCTGCTAGCGGCGGCGGCGCAGCCAAATGGAACATACGGGTGCCAGCCATCGTCGGATTCATACATGCTTGAAGAGATTGTGCCCCCTCATGGTAATCAGGTGTGGGATGAATGTCGTCAGTCGTTGATGCTGTCTTTCCACTGGTTGTTACTGAATCATCCATCACAGAGCCAGAGGTCTATGTCGTTTGCGCATCAAGGTTAATCACCTTATCCATGTATAGTATCTGTTCGTTCTCTCTCGTGTCTCAGCTTTCACGTGAGGACAGTTCTTATGAGGCTCTCTTTTGTATTCCTTTTTATGAACCTAAAATGTTTCTTTTCTCAAATTTTACATCTTGATTCGGGTTCTCCTCATTTGTCTTTGTCTTCATCGTCGTTTCTATCCCTTCGTCTAGTCAAGTCTGAAATCCACCTATTTTATCCTCATGTCTGAAGAGTAATATGTGGGAGAGGAGAATGTACGATTAGCGATGTAGGCTGATTAATTTGATCATTTCAGTGTGGTATGAATACATGCATGTGGGCAGAACAAGGAGTATTGTCTATAAAGTAGTCTATGCAGGTAGGCACCTCTACAATGTGAAAGACAGTGAAAGAGATGATGAAATGAAACGTTGCATATATATTTGTCAGTAAAAATCAGTGTTTTGAAGATGCCAGTCTATCCAAGGATCCGTTCCATACGGTCCAGGACTACGTCAATGGCCCTGATGAGAAGAACTACACGCCGGGGAAGCAGGGCGAATTTATTGTTGTCCTTGTCGCGATCATGGTGCGTAGGATGAACAGAGGTGGGATTGGTGTATTGAGCTTGCATGGCATTTTCGAGAGTAACAGGTAGGGAGACTGAGTGGTGATGCGTGTTAGTTGGATAGTGAGCCGTGATCTGCCAGCGTATCAAAATAAGGAAGCTGGCGGAAGGCGCTTTGTATCTCGACAGCGCGACAAAGTCGCCGTGGAGGGCAACAACACAGGTGCGGCAGGCTATTTGTTGATGATGTGAGATCAGTTATACATTGTATGGCAGGTAATTTACTCAAGACGCGTTCACGGACACTAGGAGGACCGAAAAGAACAGAGTTTACACCGTCGTCACCCAATTCAAGTGATGGATTTAGGTCACCGATAGCCCTGAAGGTAGAGACATGAGTATGTGAGACACGCAAGCAGACATGTGCTTACTGAGTAATGTGCGTATCATCTCAAAATCACCTTCGAGAAATTCGCTCAAGACGCTCAAGAGAACACCTTTCAGCGTTTCATCCGCATGGGGCGAGGACTGGGCAAAGAAGTCATATTAAGGTGCGAGTGTGCAGGACGGGAGTCGTAAATGCGTTTCGAGGACGGATTGCTGAGGACATCGTATGCGACGGAGACTTTTGGAAGGCGGACGTCGCGTCGGGATTTCCGGGAAATTTGCTGAGTTCAAAGTGAAAATGAGATATTACTACTAAGAGTGACAAGGAACATACTCCGGATGGCAAACCCTGCTGCGAGAAAGATAGGGCGCGTCTTATAGTCACTCTGGTCGATTGTTTGGGACCTAGGTAACACCTAGAATACAATACAGGTCGTCACTGGAAAGGACTTGAAGCATTTCTGGGGTGTAAAATATATCATCATTCGGCGAAGATTTGGAAGTGTCGCAAGATTTTGTTCTTCAGCTGATGGATAGGGTTGTGGTGACACAACGTAATATGTTTTGGATGGACGGGCACATTGTCTGTGGCATTGTGTTCATCGTCCGTGGCCCGAAAGAAGGAGGATGCTATGGTTGTACTGTCAGTATTACTTGTCCTAGTGTCAACTCTGATTGACTGACCTGTCGAAAAGACATAGGAGAACATCATCGTTCATGAACATGCATTGCCCTGGAAACATGTGTGGTGCAGTGAGAAACTGAGAAAACGTTCTCCAATCTTATCTCTTGCAGTCGTCGGCGGTAATCAAATTTCAATTAGACACGTATACGTAATCTAATCTACATCACTTGAACTTGGAGATCGGCACAGAACTTCTTAACCGCCACTGGAATCGGTTTGCGATCCAACTCGTATTTGTCTCCCATAATGGTGAGTCTTATGGACGCATCTCGCATAAAAGATGTATCTCCTTTCAACAGTGTGAGGTCGTACCGACCAAATGCCCAGTTCAAGATCCAAATTGCAGAATCTAAGCGAATAAACCCCTTGACTCGCCAAACGCTCTCCTTGCTTAGAGAGGCAAGAGCACTCTCAAGCATACCCTTATCCACATCCACCTCAATATGCGAGATGCACGATTCTCTATCGTGATGTTCATGGTTGTGACAGGTCGGCAGGAATCCCCGGTATGCTGTGAGTGTCTTTACTTCATCATGATGATCTTCGATACCCTCTGGAATTGGGTCTCTGAAAAGCTTGGAGTCGATACCAAAAAGAATGTTTGGGTCCACACCGTTACGACCATTGCACTTGATCTTGGGAGTGTCGAGATTTAGGGTATTAAGATTATCGATCAGTATGTCTAGGGCTCGTTCATCAAGGTGCTCGTGCTTGTTCTGGGCACTTGTATGAGATTGCCTCATTATAACGAGGGAGATACGTACAATAAGAATAATATCCGAGTAGCTTGCCTGCATCTTGGCTGTGGGAGAGGTATCTTCGTACCCCGTGAAGTTCTCGGCATCGATAACGGTAACTATTGCGTCAAGTCGAAGGTCGTTGTTTGTCTGTCGCTCAAGCTCACGGATCTGGAACGCCAGTGTGGCGGGAAAAGCGGATCCTCTGACTCCATGACAGTGAGTACCAAGCTAGGGGGATTTGGATGGACTTACGAGCATTCAATGATGATTCGGTCAGGGCGGTATTTGTCTGATATATATATATATAAGTGCGGTAAGGTTATGTTAAGTCAGACTGCAAGTACCTCTGATCTCGTGAAGGGCCGTTTCCATCTGGCCGACGAGTACGCAGCACCTACGCAGATACGGTCGGTTAGGAAATGGAGTAAGACGATGAAGTGTAGACATACATGCAACCGTTCAAGATCTCACTGACGGCAGTCCAACTGGATTGTTTAGCCAGCTGGCTATCCACTGAAAGGTAATGTGTATTCCCTCTAAATGTCCAGCGATCGCAGCAATTATGCACACCTTGGACGTCTCCAAACTCATTCTTGAGTAAGACCACTTTATAATCCTTGGGAAGTAGTGGAAGGAGTGACAAAATAATGGAAGTCTTTCCTGCGCCAAGAAATCCAGTGAAGATAGTAATCGGTATATGGGGTGGTTGTCTTGAATCCATCTTCATGTGCTTAGCCCTTGGGCAATCGATCGACAGCATGTGTGTTTATATTTGGCCGACGTATTATTAATCAAAACCACGTGACTGACGGAATATCGAACCTAGTAGTACTAGTGACATTAAGTAGACGCGAAACACGTTTCGTTCTACAGGCAGACTACGACGTTGAACTATTACTGGCCATGGTGGGTCGCAAGCAGCCGCCCACTAGCGTACCTGGTGTGAGAGCTCAAACGACTTGTTATCAATGCATCCCATGTCGCTGCAACGCACACGTACCTCGCGCTCGCCGCGTTCGGTCTTGCCTTGTTACTCGGCTGCGCACTGCATTACAAAAAAATCGTGAAGAACGGGGTTGCCGGATACCCTGACGAGTGGTTTCCCGTCGGTATCAGCCACGTATGTACGTTCAAGTTCTGTTGGCTCGAATATTGAACCCGATATGCTTGTACCACAGTATCGGTGACTGGTACCCCGAGCGCAATATTTTTTCAGATTCTCATCGCTTTGACATCTGGTCAGTAGCTGCCGTTGCTTGTGAGGCTTGTTTGTGATGGGTCACACCACAGGTCCACGCTTCGCCCTTGTATCTTTGCAGTATTTCCTGAGGCGCTCGCCAAACACCAGTCTGCCGGGTTTTTGTTTGCTGTGGGTATCGTTCGGACATTGATGTGCGGTGGTTGGGTATACATCACGTCCAACGATGACCATGACGTGCATGATGTTCTCATGGTTACGTATATCCTGTGCAACGTGCCATGGATGTGGGGAGGCGTTCTATGTACTCCAATTGGGCATGTAAAAGCGCGTCGGCGACGGTGAGGATTATCTTAGATACATGTATGCATGTACTGACCAATAGTCTACAGCCGATATGTTGCAACAGGGTTAGTCAGAATATCGAGCCTCATAGCATACACACATGCAGCTTATTTCTGAGAATAGGTTCTTCGTATCAATCATACCCATGATTTATTTCTTCGTTCAGCACAAGATATACCGGATTCCTGGAGGTCGTAGCTGATTTTCTCAGCGCAGCTAGGGCTGACAATTGTGATCAATCTAGCTTATACCCGCTATTCATTTTTCGAGTGGTCCTTGATCTTGCTCGATGTTCTATTCGACTCGATCACGGAGCTTGACTTCAAAGCTTCTAATTTACAGGTAAATATAAGCAGGTATATCCCAGATGCTCGGTATTAACTTTTCATTATCCCCCAGATTGTACTCGGTGTTTCGTTGGATGCCAGCGTTGGATGTGATGACATGTATAACCAACTACACCATCTTGTATGACCAATGTCTGACGTACTACATAGATCGCCTTCAGTGCCATCCAAAGGGACAAGTAGTGTGACTGAAACCAAATCAGAAGGGTTAGCTGCGTCATCAAAGAATGAGCAAACGGTCAGCCATGTATCAGCAACTGTGCCTCGGACGTTTTTTCAGAAAACGCAGGCTGCACTTACGCTCTCTCGAGATGCACGAGCAGTCATAGGTTTCATCTCAGATGTGTACTTGTGTACGTGTCGTAGTTTAACAGATTACACAGTCACATCAAATTTACCACCTTTACAGCTTACTTGTTTTGGTCCATCTTCACGTCCCTTATCACTACCCTGTTCTATTTCTCCGTCTGGCAACTTGCACTTTCGGGCTCGGAGTTATCTTTGCTCGTTCTGCTCTCCCCTGCGCTTTTGGGCATCGGGCCGTTGCGCACTTGGGCGCTTACGCGCAGTGGTCAGGTCACGTTAAGGGCGGTGGCAATTCTGACAGGCTTAGGGTCTTATGCCTTGAAGAGCCCCATGCAAAGGTTGATTGTAGTCAACTTTGCGAATGTGGTGCTCCTGGTAGGCAACCACCGACTGGTCAGCTGGGAAGGATGGATATCAGGGTTTGCGTGAGTATCAATCACGTAGTGTAATAGCAGTGACGACTAACATGGCGTAGTCCTTGGTCTAGGACTTGTATTACTTTCTCTAGCAAAACACGCGAATCACTCAACAAATCCTGGTATGTCATTTCAAATTTGTTGCGTTTCAGTCCCTCTAACTACTTCGAAGTATGGCCGATGCTCAATGAAGAGTCTGGAGGATACAACAAAACAGGACTTTTCTAGCGTTTTGTGCGCTATACGAACTTGCCACCCGCCCGTTCACCGTTCCAGAGGAAGAAAAGCAAATAAGCGATTCAAAAGATAGCAGCAAGGTTACATCACATGGATGGCTTGCAGGTTCCATTGCGCTCGGCCAGCATGATTTTCACTCTCCATTGTTTCTTCATAGACCCCCAGTACTATCATTGCGTGGTCTGGACAGGATACAAAGACAGCCAACCCAAGGGCCCTCTGCCACATCTCAGGCTCTCTCACTTGATTGCACAGGCTATAGGTTGCATTGCCCACGATCCTCCCTGCATGTGGTTTATCAATCCATTATGGTTCAGTTACGGTTGCGCAAGCGCATTTCGTGATGTACCGTCAGGGACTGGAGGGCTTTGTTGGCGGGCTGAACCTGGCTGTGTTGTTATGTCATGCTCCCTACTATCATTCGACAATCTGCCCAGCCGAATAAGGCTGGAAGGACATATTCCACAGCATCTTTGTTACGATTCTTT
>NW_024541816.1:0-12585 GCF_016758755.1 Suillus discolor
ATTGCTGATGAGCGTCTCCCGCCTGCCCGCCTGCTCGCCGCTGCCTGCCAGTATGCAGCTGTTGTTGGAATAATGCATTCATGCTCCGCCCCAAGTCTACCTTATGACAATGCCATGCCCGCTACCCATCTCTTATCTGCCCCCTTCCTGTGTTCCCGCCTGCCAGCCCTCCCGCCCTCTTCCTGCACGCCCGTCCGGTCCGCCTCATCATATCTTCACTGCAGCAAACTGATCTGGCGGGGTGGTTGTGGTGGTGGCTGACAGAGATCGCATCGGTGTGGCTGACGGCAGTAGGGTGTGGTGAAAAATTATCCAGCCAGTTATCAACTGGGTTATTAACCCAGGAGATGGCAGTTAATTATTAACTGACATTTTTTAACACATATTGACAGTCGGCACGTGATTTTTTCGTCCAAGCTATCAACTGTTATTAACTGGTCGAAAACAGGTGCACATTGCCTTCCAAGGGGAGCTTTGCCAGTAAAAGGCGAAAATCAGCTGCTGCAGAACTCAGAATAAGGCCATCGTGAACTGTTTTGGATGGAACTGAGGTGTCAAGAACTGAACCACTCATAGCCGTCAAATCTGTAAGGAGGTCTGCGATACAAGCAAAAAGTTAGATCAGTAGAATTTTGATTGACATATCTATCATCCCAATCACTCCGTTGTCCAACACTCCGAAAAATGTTCCTGACATATTAGTATGATTCAGGTGCAATCCAATGGCTGGAATAACACAAATATGTCAGTATGAGATTCTACGAGCCTTTATCCACCCAACATGAGGCAAATCAGGACGAATTTGATATAACGGCATGCCTAGGATGCCATGGTAGGACATGGTACATTATTTACAGTTCTTGACCGGTGTCCCTCCAGTGTTGAATTATTTACAGTTAATAAACCTGGGTAATAACTCAGTTAATTAACCGCTGTAGAGTCTGTTCGGCCACCATTATTTGCGCACGTTAGAATTTGGTTCTGGCTTTGCTAATCGTCGGAGCTTGAACAAGATGTCATGCTCCGATAACGCTTACCGTATGCCTTGTCCTACTATCAATACAATGCCTCTTGATCCTGATTACGACGAGGACGCTAACGAGGACGAATACAAACCTTGTGGAGGCAGAGGATATGGACGACAATGCAGAGGAGAGTGATAAAGAGGTATCTGGCATGCATCATGCAGATGGCCATGCATGCTATGTGCACGGTCATTACAGTCCTCAACTCAACAACTACCGCACTTGAAGCTTAATCAAACACCTACTACGACAAAGAGCCGTATCATACCTCCGCTTTGTCGGGGACTGCATGGGTCACTGAACTTCTCACTGGACACCCTGAACACATCAGATGCGAGCGCGGGTGTGTTACGCTGAACGTCGGTCAGCGTGTGCGAACTAGGATAGGTTCTTCTCAGCGACGACTCGAGTGAGTCTACTGAAGCTGAGCGTGGTCTAAGCCTTGACGGAACGTCAAGGATTCCTCCGGCTATCTCGGTAAGACGGCGCTCGTCGAGATGCAGGGCTAGCGGATACGTGCTAATTGTATGGGGGCGACTTAGAAGTGCGGTCTCACACAAGGAAGCTGGTAAGCTTAGATGAGCAAGTTCTGGGGATGAACCTAGTAGATTAAAGTAAAGTCTAAGTACAATAATCTGTGTCTACTTATAGGGAAGTACTACAAGTATTCTAGCTCAGTCTGTAATCAATAGTATATCTAGGATCTATGATAACAAGACATGAGGTTCAGATAAGATACATGAGGCTTAACCTCTGATCAAGCATGCTGCGCTAAGGGCAGCTGCGCATAGGTACAGGAAGCGTAGAAGGCGCTCCGGATCTTCATGAAGCGACATGCGGTATGCATGCGCTGATCTAGGGTGACCATGAGGCGTACAGCCTCCATGGATCAGGTACAAGGCCGTCTTGGGCCAGGGGCGGGGTCACAAAGCGGTCCAGACCGCTATCTTTCTAGGCGCAGACGGCGCACCGCCGCGCGAGGAGTCTAGCAGAGCGGGGGCAGGCGTAGGCAGAGCGGAGGCTCCAGTAGGTGTTACAGATGCCTGTAACATGGGGTCCACAAAGCATGTTTTCTATGTGGCTCATCAAATCTCCTTCGGCAAGCAGGATGCAGAGATTCCAGGCATGTACTGCTAGAAGAGCAGCTTGCTATATTTCTCTATGCGTCTGTCATGGGTCTCTCGATTCACCATCTTGGTGAACGCTTTCAGCGGTCCAACGAAACAATATCAAAGTACGTATATTGTTGCTGTCCTGGTATCAAGCTTATGTTCTTTCAGGTATTTTAAACGGGTTCTTTTCACATTCTCCTCGCCACCGATATATACGACATACGTCCGCCTGCCCGACATAGATAGCCCTCCTCCCCCCAAAATCACGAAAAACCCGAAGTTCTTTCCGTTCTTTGTTGACGCTATCGGAGCCATTGACGGTACACACATTGCATGCCATCCTTTTGGTGAAGATCGGCATGCCACTTGGGATTGCAAGGGGAACTTCTCTCAAAACTGCCTCGTGGCATGTTCATTCAAACTTTTGTTTACCTACATGTTGAGCGGTTGGGAGGGGTCAGCTGCAGATGCTCGTGTCTATCACGATGCTCATACTACCGATTTCAATATCCCTGAGGGAAAGTATTATCTTGCGGATGCTGGATTTGGCTCGTGCGATGAGCTTCTGGTCCTGTTTCGGGGTGTGCGTTATCATCTTGCAGAGTGGGGTCGTGCTAATACTTTGTATGATGCGTTCTGCTAGTACCATTCATACTTATATTCACATCATTACATAGGCCTCGTAATCGCAAAGAACTTTTCAATTTGCGTCATGCAATGCTTTGAAATGCTGTTGAGCACATTTTTGGTGTCATCAAGTGCCAATTTCGTATCCTTCTCCTCCCGCCAGAGTACAAAATGGACATTCAAGCGCGCATTCCTCCTGCCTTGTGTCTCGTGCACAACGTTATTCGAGTTCACGATCCAAACGACATGATGGACTATCGTAATGTGTTAGATGTGCACATTCTCACTGACACTGGAAACCTTGCTAATGGTCCTCCTACTGAGCACGCACGCACTCGTGCGAGCCTCTGTCGTGACCAGATTGCTAGTGAGATGTGGGAGGCCTACAACAGGGAAAGGATTCAGAGGGGGAGCAGGCAATCATAGAACCACTAGTACTGTAGTCGCGTTAACACCATAGCCATTCGGACCCTCATCGATGACTATGATCCAAAGTATCTCCATCAAATGATGACATTGTTGTCAGATCAAGACCGGACCCTTATTGATGACTATGATCCATAGAAATAGTGATATTGCTTTGCTACTACAAGTACAATACAAGAGAACACGACACGACAAGAATACATGTAACGCTACTTTGAATGCTGCTCTAAAAACAACCGCCGAAGACTATCTACCTCAATAGCGAGATAAATATCAATGATAGCGATGTTGGCCTAAAATTTATTCAAGATATTGAGTAGTTGTACGTCCTCTAGACCCTCACTCTGCAACTTTTACACTGCCTTCTGCCTGCGCAAAGGGATGGGATCTACTGATCGCACCAAGGTGTTGGAGGTGTTGGCCTCAAGAGCATTGGCCGCGCGCTCTAACGTCATGTTAAGACCGCCAATATTAGTCCCCATCTGCTGGATGGCCACTGTTACGACAAACGGTCGTGTGCGACTAGGATAATCTAACAGCGACAACCACGACAGTGGTACCGAGTGCTGAGAGTCGTCGGCCTTTACAGACAAGCAAAGGTTGCGTACTCGAACGTAGCTCGTGGTGGTTAACGAGGGGTTACGCTGAGATGATAGCGGTTTACAGACAGTGAGAGGCGTCACTGAAGGTACGAGTCGATGTCGAGCAGGTAGCTTTAGCGGGACAAGGAGTTAAGGGTAAACCTAGTAAGATTAAAGTAAGGAACATCTACTTTAATCTTCGACCTTATATAAGGCTACTCTTCGTATCTAAGCTCAGCCTAAAGCTGGGTTCTAATCTGCTTATCTACATGAGTCAGAGATAGCGTCCATGAGGTGGGCTTCTATCGTAGATAGGATCCATGAGGTATCCTTCTATCAGTACATGAGGCAGCATGAGGCTTGCCTTCTATCTTCTATCAGTCCATGAGGCAACACGACGTCACGTGTGGTCCAGACTGCTTATCTAAGCCGGCAGTTGCCGCTTATCGTCTATCATCTTCTATCGTCGTCGTCGTCATCTGTCGTCACAGAGCTGGTGAGACTCCGCTATCATCTATAGCCGTGCGGTTGCAGAGGGCTGTCTGCTGGCGGGGGACTCGTGCCATATTACTGTAACAGCCACAGGCATCATCAGGCGTGCAGACTTCGCCGAGTCTCCCGATTTCGTTGAATGTGGGGGGCGGGTAACGATATCAAGCGTACTTTTGTCATCATCAATCAGCTTCCGTTTACTGGAAGCTGTTGATGATGGCGCACTAACACGGACCGACTCAAGGGAGGGTTGCTGTGCAGCGTCGAATGGAGGGAGGCTCTCTGGGGTAAGGGGGGTTGCGCGCTGGCCACCTGAAATAGAGCCGGGGAACTCGATCCCATCGAGCGCATCTCCAAGGTCCATCATATGGACCTCGTCAAAGGAAAGGGAGGTGACTGCGCTGCTAGAAGAAGGCGAAGGAATGATGGGAGGTGGTGTCGCGATGGTGGCAAAGAACAAGTTGTTGTTACCTGGCTTGACAGGTATGAGACCTTTCAGCGCCTCATAGTGCTTCCAACCCTTGTCCCAAAGGCCTTTGGCCTTTGGATTTTTCTATTGATTCATAGTAATTAGCATTGTCATAGTAGTTTGATGCGAATTAAAATCACTTTACCTTCACAAAGTCGGTCCACATGATTTTGGACTCTGGAGTGATTGAAGCTCCGTGTTCCATGCTGTAAGATAGTCCGGAAGCATTGGCCACTTTGTTGACGACGTTGAATGTACCACGGAGCTGAAACTCGATCATTAGTGAGGGTACCAAGGCTGATATAGTAGTAGTACATACCCGCCCCCATTTTGATTGACATGCTGCCGCTGTTTTGCTTGCACCCGAGCAGGGGTGTTTTTCCATTTCAGCGGCAGCAGCAACCCAAAACGTGTGATCAAAGTTCATACCTAGTGATGTGCACGGCCCGGCCTCAAGCTGTGGGCCAGGCCAGGCCAGGTCCATATAGGCCAGGCCAGGCCAGGCCAGGCCAAAGTCATGGCCTGACCAGGGCTTTGGCCCGGCCCATGATTCTGAAAAGCCAGGAGCCGGTGGCTCAGGCCACGGCTTTGAGAGTATTTTGGCTGTGTGGGAAACATTTGTGTAAAAATAGAATGAGCGCAAATTGGTTCCTGATGTTGAGCACAACGGTCGCTTCAAGACTCAACTTTGATGTCACGACAATGTCTGTCTAATATATGTCACGCTAATCATTATTCACTATTTACTGAGTTGCAGGTCCACTCCACGGACATCCTGCACGACGTTCTCTGGCTTCGATATTCATCCAACATGTGATGTGTTCACCTGATCTTGACTTAACATTATATTGCAGCTCTTTGCGGCGGCTCGGGCGGCAGCTTTTGGAACCTTGCAGCACTCGTCAGTAATTCACATTCCTTTGCAAGTCTCTGGCAACTTGCAAGCTTAGCGACCATCATATTTGTTTTCAGACAAAAGAATGTATATTCAACGGTAAGTTTTTCATATCTACTTCCCACCACTACTTCTCTCTGATGGTTGGAACCGTCCATACAGACAGCGACGATGAGTGTCACGCATGGCCCATCCGCCGAACCAAGTCGCCCACTCACACTAAATCAATAGGAAACCTCTTCTGCGCGCGGGTGGATTGTATCCAGCGCTCCCTATGCTACTCAACATCTTCCTTCCTGCTCGTCTCATCCATCTCCTCTCCCTCACTCTCCTCCTCGCCTTCTTCCCTCCTCCTGCTCTCATTTGTCATCCGCATTCGTCTGAGCTACATCAGCAGTTGCTGACGTGCACTGGGCATTTGCGCATGGTGTTTGTGGTGTTGGGAATGGCATGGTGGAGCTTGTCCATGTCGATATCCCACTATCACAAAGAAGCCGCCAACATTCCACTGCTGCTCTCGACTGCCACGATTCATCACCAGGTGAGTCATGTGGTTGAATCCTGGTTTCACAACGACCTGCTCATGCTCACTTTGTCAGAATTGCAAATTCCCTACTCGAGCCACGGCTCAGGCCAGAGCCGGGCCAAAGCCAGCCATCATTTGCGGCTTTGGCCCAGCTTGGATTTTTTGCAGGCCAGAGCCGTCTGAAGCCAGGCCAAAGCCACGGCTTTTGGGCCAAGCCGGGCCGGAACATCACTATTCATACCATCACCACCTTGTGAGCGGTTGGTGGTGACATACTGGATGAGGACGGTTTCATCTGCTTCCGTCCACACACACCGATCTCTCGCTTCCGTTAGCTCTGCACCACCATGGGCACTTTTTCTGCCCCGAGACATCCTGTAAGAGTTGCGATGATGGATAGATTGTAGACGGGTAACAGGCATGCCTACTACTTAGTATTGATTGATTAATAAGGTTGGTCACACTGTGACCAGCACGGTCCTATGATTATGAAAGCAAAATATAGATTCTAGACCTGCGTAAACTGGCGCAAATATTGGTGGCCGAACAGACTCTAAGCTCTCGGTCACTGTATCCCGACGGTTACCCTGATCGATTTCGGCCTCTCAAGGCCTTCAAATTTATCCAACTCCACCAGCTGTGATTTATCCAAATTTTCATAATGATCTTCGTGCTGTATAAAGTCATGGGCCGCCTTTGCAGAACAGGTGAATCGTAGCTCTACATTGATCGTATTGAAATTTGTATATTGCTCTCCTGTCGTCTTCCTCCCGCCAGCTCTATGTGCCAGTGCCATTAGGCCTCTTGATCCCTTGCAATGGACGCTTTCTCGCGCAGCGTTCGTCAAGGTGCACTCCTAACTGTTGCGGGAGCTGGTGGAGCAAGGCCGCGCAGTATGTTGGACCCAGTTGTCACGCTCCCGCATACCATTGAGTAATCTAGATTCTGTTTGCATCAGGTGATATTGGTGGACTTCCCCATACGAAACTAGATACCGCCTGGGGTCCTTAACACAAGAGTCCGGGCTGCTCAGCTTCCGCCTTCGTAACATGGTAGATGGAATCTACTGAAGTACTGAAGACCAGTCCGCGCAAATACGGCAACTGGCTGCAATAGAATGTTGTCAAATCCCACATCCATATATTGCCTGATTTTTCCCGTTTTCTTCTTCCTCCGCTGTTCTGCAACCTTCGGAAGGCGGCAGAATATGGTCCAAGATGATCAAGATCCTGTCCATGTTCCACTTGGTATTGCACTAATTGCGGTCTCGCAGTTGTCCTCCGAGTTCCAGTCGCTCGTACATCTTACTGGATCTTCTGATCACCGACTTCCCTACGCAAGTCGTTGAATAGTATTGTTGGTCCCATCGTTCAGGTGCCCAGGAAGTGGCGTGGTGTCCTACCGTGAGTTTTGGACCTTTGTTAAGGACTTTGTTGCCATCGGGCAAGCAAACCTGGCCAGAGGCAATCGCATTCGGTGTGTCGCTGCCGAGTTAGGTGTTATTGTTCAGCATTACATTTTTCGCATCGCTGGCGGACGGCGATGCAATAGTCCAAGGGACCTCGAATGCACTGTCAAAAACAGTGGCTTCACCTGGTCCGTCACGCATTGCCGAATTCAGTCCAAAGTCATTTACCATGCACAACGGGCCTTTAACTGATCAGCGACATCATACAAACTTACCTGCAGAATTGGTAATTTGCATTCTTGTCGGTTTGCCGCGCTATGATTGGCGATGAGTCGAGCCCCATGAAACAATTCATTTGCTGCGGTATGCAGTTCTCCGGATTTCGTGTGATCGGGTCCATGTGGCCTGTCGACCATGATGTTGCAGGCCAGATCGTCTCTTTCCTACAAAAATCTAGTTGATAATCAAGGAAGATTGGACTGTATGTGCTGCACAAGGCTGTGAAGATGTCATTCCGTTCGAATAGCAGATTGGATTTGTTCACATAGGCGTCAAGGTTCGAGATCCACTGTATTTGTATGCCATGTTTTTTTCTTACTTTCGCAGTTATCCAGATGTCCAAAAAGCAGGTTGGGCTGTATGTTGTAGGATGAGGAGGACGAACTCGGTAGGAAGGTTATCAAATAAAGCTTGAGAAATAGTCTCCGTGATGGATGAGTGATATGGAAAACTAATTCGGGCCCTCTTTTTAAGATGTCATGAACAATGGCGGAAGAAGTTGCACTGTGTGGGACCGCAAGCTATGACCTGATGGTCCACGGTAGTTTGGTTCTGCATCCTTTTAGGTCGCATAAGTAGTGTGCTCTGACCGTACTTACACGAACTCTGAATCATTACTGCATGGCACAACTCTTGCATCGAATACCGAGTTGGTTACTCCAGGGCAGAACTCACTTCTGCTTGATTAATGGAGCAACTGCGAAGTCCTAGTCTACTCTGTTTGCCCGAAATATTTGCAGTGTAAGTGCATGTGTGTATTCGAAACTGTACCATGAATACAGGAAGTTATTATGCTCCTTTATGCTCCGTGATGAGAACATCGAGCAAATGACGGAAGGAACGGTTTGATCAAAGACCTTAAGTTCTCATCACAATTACCCCGCGACACACACATGAAAGGGCTACAGTCATGCAGTCGCCAACATTTATCGATATCATGTTTGAAACACCATCGTCGAAGAAAATGGCGTTAACTCATTCGACTGTATTGTGCATGGGGACGATGAGCGTCGCAGCAAGCGGAAAGTACACCACAAATCCAGGGAACTATGAGGGACGAAAAAAGGAGTCTAATGGCCCAAAAACACAGACAGTCAAGCGCGCAAGAGTCAACGTGGGCCTCCTGGATCACAATTTTCAGAATGGCTGCCAAACCGAGTGCCGGATTGCACAGAGCATGGTTGATGATACATCTACAAGCGGCGTTATAGAATTATCCTTTGCTTAAAGGTATGAGAAAAAATACCATTTACTGGCAGCCGCCCGCCGAGCACGCCTTTGAGCTCTCCGCCCCGAGTGTTCATCGTTACTACCAGAAGGGTCGGAGGATTGCTTTTTGTCATTCTTTGCCTGCTTCTTGGCTTTGTGCTTTTTAACTGCACGGATAAATAACATGATCATGGTGGCGTTGGGAGTAAGAGAAAGAGGAGGATCGATAAAGAGTGTTTGCAATAAATACTCATCGTCAAGCCCCTCTCTGTGATCCGAGACATTTGTCAGTCGCGGCTCATCGAAAAATTGGTGTGAAGCGTTTCATGCATCTATAAAGAACCAGGTATATGAGGTCGTTTTCGTTGTTTTAAAGTCACTGGTCATGAACTTTAGTATTACATGTTACAAGATGTGTTCAACGACGATCATGAAGAAGACTAGCATTTTATCTCGGGAGAAGCCGCTATATACGTGTAACATCACGTGATAATATAGACCCTTTAGAAGACGTGTTGAACGTTCCGCTTAAAACGTTGTCAATGTCAGTTTGACTACACGCTCACATTTCGTGTTGTTTGACTTGAATATTGTCACTCATTCCTACTCAATTTCATCCCGCAGTCATGTCGCTCGATGGACATTCCGTTAAAATCCCTCATTCAGCCTTTGACCCTTCGTTACTCGCTACACAGCTCAATGGCACCAAGCCAACAATTAATGGACATGCGTCAGCAAGTAACGAGATTTTGTCAAACTCTGAGCGATTGCAAGTCATTAATGATGAGAAGAACTTCACGTTAGTTTGCTAGCATATGAATTTTTCTCGAGTACTCAATTACACTACTTCCAACAGAACCCACTTGACATCCCAGATAGGACGATGGGGTCTGCGCGACGCCGGCTTCAATTATAACATAGTAGCCGTCTTCGGGTCGCAGTCTACTGGGAAGAGTAAGCCGCTAAAATTCTAATTTCCGGGAGTGCCGTTCACTGAGAGCTGTGGCAGGTACACTGTTAAACAGGCTATTTGGTACCACCTTTGACGTCATGGATGAGACAAGACGACAGCAGACTACGAAAGGTAAATATATGGACTGTTAACTTTCGTATATTTGCTAACTCAGCTTGAGGTATCTGGATGTGCCGAGGGAAAGACATGGCTGTCATGGTCATGGACGTGGAAGGCACGGATGGACGAGAACGTGGAGAGGATCAGGTATGAATGAGTTTCAGTTAATAATGGTTATTGTCATTCAATTGCTCTCAGGACTTTGAACGCAAATCCGCTCTTTTCTCCCTTGCTTCGTCAGAGGTACTTCTTATCAACCTCTGGGAGCACCAAGTTGGCTTATACCAAGGTGCAAACATGGGTCTTCTCAAGACCGTGTTTGAGGTCAACCTTGGTCTTTTCGGCAAGAAAGCTCAAGATGGGTAAGGTCATTAAGTGCCAATTCATTTTCGCATCCTTAAGTTCTTCCACGTGCAGCTCTCAAGGGCGTACTCTGCTACTGTTTATAATCCGAGACCATATCGGTGTTACTCCTCTTGCGAACCTCCAAGCTACCCTTACTGCAGACCTCGAGAAAATCTGGGATTCCCTCTCTAAACCACAGGACCTCCAGGATCGTCAACTTTCGGATTACTTTGACCTCGCATTCACAGCACTACCTCACAAGATACTGGCTACAGATAAATTCGAAGCCGAAGTCCAAGAACTGCGAAAACGGTTTGTGGACAAGACGAGAGATGATTTTGTCTTCAAGCCCGCCTACCACAAAAGAATTCCCGCTGACGGTGTGGCGTTCTACATGGAAAACATATGGGTAGGGAAATGATTCATGCTCCCAAATCACGCACTGAAGATGAAACATTTTAGCAACAAGTACAAACGAACAAGGATCTTGATCTGCCTACTCAGCAGGAACTCCTCGCGCAATTCCGATGTGATGAGATAGCGTCCGTCGCCCTCGCAGACTTCACAGAACAGTCGAAGTCGCAGCGGAGACCTATCGAGGCTGGCCATGTTGTGGAAGGTCTCGGTAATTTAATGCGGGATTGGAAGTCCCAAGCACTTAGTGAAGATCCTATTCCCATTTAAATTACATATGTTCTTATGCATTTTCTAGGCCGCTACGACCGTGATGCATCTCGTTATCACCAAGGGGTATACCAGCGCAAGCGTACTGACCTTCTTGGGGTTATGGATTCGACACTTTCTCCTCTCTTCCTCGGGCAGCTCAAGAACTTGCACAAGTCATGTCTAAGCTCCTTCAAAAGGGAGCTTCTTGAAGGCTTGCGTGGTGATGAGTATAGCTTCGCGGACGTAGTTGGGAAGGCGCAGACAAAGTGCGAGACACGGTTCGCAGATGGTGCGAAGGAGGTCTCGCTGGAGGACACTGACTGGACGTGGCAGGACGAATTCGAGTCTCTCAGAGAGGAGATTGGTAATGTGGCTGACCAGTGCAGGAAAGATGAGACGAAGAAGATGATCAACCTGATTGAGGTATGTTATCCGAGAATTGGCTTCGATATCCATTAAAGTATTTCCATAGAGGAACTTCAAAAAGCAAATTTCTGAACCGGTCGACATTAGTCTCAGCAAAGCTACACCAGACATGTGGGACAAGGTCTTGAGCACGTTCAAAAAAACGCTCGAGAAGGCCGAGTCAACATATTTGGCAAAGGCGAAAAGTGTGTTATTTCGCCTTCTTTGTTATGTTGCTCTCAACAACTGTATGATGATACAGGCTTCAACTGCACGGATGATGAGAATGTCACATCCCTCGCTGCTCTGCGGAAACGTGCCTGGCTCGTTCTAAGGGCCAAGATCGACGAGCAAACTGCTGATACTGTGATCCTCGGCAAGCTTCGGACTCATTTCGAAGAGCGCTTCCGCTACGATGAGAATGCTGTCCCCCGAGTTTGGAGACCCGATGATGATATTGACGGGGCGTTCAAGGCAGCTAAGGAGCAGTACGTGTCTGCGAGTTTCTTCCTGCATAAACTTACATTTGAATGGTGTTCCAGACCATTGATCTGATCCCTCGTTACGCCAAGATCACTCCCATTGATTCTTCCCTTGAATTTGTACTACCCTCAGAAACCTCTGATTCCCTCAATTCTGCGGATGAATTTGATTTCCCATCAACGCTCATCGTCTTCACTGAGACGAAGTGTATTGACCTTAATTCTCGCTTCCGAAGGACGCAGATGCATACTACGTCGAAGCGAAACGCAGCACTGTGTCGAGTATTGCACAGATCCCATACTGGATGTACGGTGTCCTCGTCGTGCTTGGCTGGAATGAGGCTATGGTGGTGTTGTTCAATCCTCTGTATTTCACGTTTACTTTGATGGCGCTAATAACTTCGTACGTATCAATTCTACTATCAATGAAATCCTCACTTGACCATCTGTTACTTTTCAGCTACTTCATTGTCAGCTAGGTTTGACAGGACCTTTGTTTCCAGGTTTCGAAAACAGTCCTGGCCGAGGTATGTTCTATAGCTCTATTCTGTTATTTGTCTGCCTCA